>NC_064565.1:2862500-2872500 GCF_937001465.1 Orcinus orca | reverse complement strand
TAGAGTTAGCGTTAGGGTTAGGGTTAGGTTAGGGTTAGGATTAGGGTTAGGTTTAGGGTTAGGGTTAGGGTTAGGGGTTAGGGTTAGGGTTAGGGTAGAGGTTAGGGTTAGGGTTTGGTTTAGAGGGTTAGGGTTAGGGTTAGAGTTAGGGTTAGGGTTAGGGTTAAGGTTAGGGTTAGTGTTAATGTTAGGGTTAGTATTAGGTTTTGGGTTAGGTTTAAGGGTTAGTGTTAGGGTTAGGGTTAGGTTTAGGGTTACGGTTAGGTTTTGGGTTAGGGTTTGGGTTAGGGTTAGTGTTAGTGTTAGGGTTAGGGTTAGGTTAGGTTTAGAGGTTAGGGTTAGGGTTAGGGTTAGGGTTAGGGTTAGGGTTAGGGTAGAGTTTAGGGTTAGGGTTTGGTTTAGAGGGTTAGGGTTAGGGTTAGAGTTAGGGTTTGGGTTAGGGTAAAGGTTAGGGTTAGTGTTAATGTTAGGGTTAGGGTTAGGTTTTGGGTTAGGTTTAAGGGTTAGTGTTAGGTTTAGGGTTAGGTTTAGGGTTACGGTTAGGTTTTGGGTTAGGGTTTGGGTTAGGGTTAGTGTTAGGGTTAGGGTTAGGGTTAGGTTAGGTTTAGAGGTTAGGGTTAAGGTTAGGGTTAGGGGACTGTGATCGGGACGGTTTAGGTGACAAGTTAGGGTACGACAATGGTTTAGGGTGAGCGTACTTGTGAGGGCATGGGTTAGTGTTAGCGTACGGGTTAGGATTAGGGGATGGGTCAGGGTAACGCTTCGGGGAAGGGTTAGGGTTAGGTTTTGGGCTAGGGTTAGGGTTAGGGGACGGGGATGGTTTAGGGTCCAGGTGAGTGTACGACAACGGTTTAGGGGGAGCGTACGTGTGATGGCACGGGTTAGTGTTAGCGTACGGATTAGGATTAGGGGACGGGTTAGGGTAAGGCTTCAGGGAAGGTTTAGGGTTTGGCTTCGGGCTAGGGTTAGTATTAGGGGACGGGGACGGTTTAGGGTCCAGGTGAGGGTACGACAATGGTTTAGTGTGACCGTACGTGTGAGAGCACGGGTTAGTGTTAGCGTAAGTGTTAGGATTAAGGGATGGGTTAGGGTAAGGCTTCGGGGAAGGGGTAGGGTTAGGGTTCGGGCTAGGTATAGGGTTAGGGGACGGGGACTGTTTAGGGTCCAGGTGAGGGTACGACAACAGTTTAGGGTTGAGCGTACGTGTGAGGGCACAGGTTAGTGTTAGCGTACAGGTTAGGATTAGGGGACGGGTTAGGGTAAAGCTTAGGGGAAGGGTTACGTTTAGGGTTAGAGTTAGGTTTAGGGTTGGGATTAGGATTAGGGTTAGGGTTAGGGTCAGGGGTTAGTGTTAGGGTTAGGGTTAGGGTTAGAGGGTTAAGGTTAAGGTTAGGGTTATGGTTAGGGTTTAGGGTTAGCGTTAGGGTTAGTGTTAGGGGTTAGTGCTAGGGTTAGGTTTATGTAAGGGTTACGGTTAGGGTTAGGGTTAGGGTTTAGGGTTAGGGTTAGGGTTAGGTTTAGTGGTTAGGGTTAGGGTTAGGGTTAGGGAAGGGTTAGGGTTAGGGTTAGAGTTAGCATTAGGGTTAGGGTTAGGGTTAGGTTAGGGTTAGGATTAGGGTTAGGTTTAGGGTTAGGGTTAGGGTTAAGGGTTAGGGTTAGGGTTAGTGTTAATGTTAGGCTTAGGGTTAGGTTTTGGTTTAGGTTTAAGTGTTAGTGTTAGGGTTAGGGTTAGGTTTGGGGTTACGGTTAGGTTTTGGGGTAGGGTTTGGGTTAGGGTTAGTGTTAGGGTTAGGCTTAGGGAAGGGTTAGGTTTAGGGTTAGGGTTAGGGTTAGGGTTAGTGTTAGGGTTAGTGGTTAGTGTTAGGGTTAGGGTTAGGGAAGGGTTAGGGTTAGGGTTAGGGTTAGAGTTAGCGTTAGGGTTAGGGTTAGGTTAGGGTTAGGATTAGGGTTAGGTTTAGGGTTAGGGTTAGGGTTAGGGGTTAGGGTTAGGGTTAGGGTAGAGGTTAGGGTTAGGGTTTGGTTTAGAGGGTTAGGGTTAGGGTTAGAGTTAGGGTTAGGGTTAGGGTTAAGGTTAGGGTTAGTGTTAATGTTAGGGTTAGTGTTAGGTTTTGGGTTAGGTTTAAGGGTTAGTGTTAGGGTTAGGGTTAGGTTTAGGGTTACGGTTAGGTTTTGGGTTAGGGTTTGGGTTAGGGTTAGTGTTAGTGTTAGGGTTAGGGTTAGGTTAGGTTTAGAGGTTAGGGTTAGGGTTAGGGTTAGGGGACGGTGATCGGGACGGTTTAGGTGACAAGTTAGGGTATGACAATGGTTTAGGGTGAGCGTACTTGTGAGGGCATGGGTTAGTGTTAGCGTACGGGTTAGGATTAGGGGACGGGTCAGGGTAACGCTTCGGGGAAGGGTTAGGGTTAGGTTTTGGGCTAGGGTTAGGGTTAGGGGACGGGGATGGTTTAGGGTCCAGGTGAGTGTACGACAACGGTTTAGGGGGAGCGTACGTGTGATGGCACGGGTTAGTGTTAGCGTACGGATTAGGATTAGGGGACGGGTTAGGGTAAGGCTTCGGGGAAGGTTTAGGGTTTGGCTTCGGGCTAGGGTTAGTATTAGGGGACAGGGACGGTTTAGGGTCCAGGTGAGGGTACGACAATGGTTTAGTGTGACCGTACGTGTTAGAGCACGGGTTAGTGTTAGCGTAAGTGTTAGGATTAAGGGATGGGTTAGGGTAAGGCTTCGGGGAAGGGGTAGGGTTAGCGTTCGGGCTAGGTATAGGGTTAGGGGACGGGGACTGTTTAGGGTCCAGGTGAGGGTACGACAACAGTTTAGGGTGAGCGTACGTGTGAGGGCACGGGTTAGTGTTAGCGTACGGGTTAGGATTAGGGGACGGGTTAGGGTAAAGCTTCGGGGAAGGGTTACGTTTAGGGTTAGAGTTAGGTTTAGGGTTGGGATTAGGATTAGGGTTAGGGTTAGGGTCAGGGGTTAGTGTTAGGGTTAGGGTTAGGGTTAGAGGGTTAAGGTTAAGGTTAGGGTTATGGTTAGCGTTTAGGGTTAGCGTTAGGGTTAGTGTTAGGGGTTAGTGTTAGGGTTAGGTTTATGTAAGGGTTACGGTTAGGGTTAGGGTTAGGTTTAGGTTAGGGTTAGGGTTAGAGGGTTAGGGTTAGGCTTAGGGTTTGGGTTAGGGTTAGGGTCAGGGTTTAGGGTTAGGGTTAGGGTTAGGTTTAGTGGTTAGGGTTAGGGTTAGGGTTAGGGAAGGGTTAGGGTTAGGGTTAGAGTTAGCGTTAGGGTTAGGGTTAAGGTTAGGTTAGGGTTAGGTTTAGGGTTAGGTTTAGGATTAGGTTTAGGGTTAAGGGTTAGGGTTAGGGTTAGTGTTAATGTTAGGCTTAGGGTTAGGTTTTGGTTTAGGTTTAAGTGTTAGTGTTAGGGTTAGGGGTAGGTTTGGGGTTACGGTTAGGTTTTGGGTTGGGGTTTGGGTTAGGGTTAGTGTTAGGGTTAGGGTTAGGGAAGGGTTAGGTTTAGGGTTAGGGTTAGGGTTAGGGTTAGGTTTAGGGTTAGTGTTAGTGTTAGGGTTAGGGTTAGGGAAGGGTTAGGTTTAGGGTTAGGTTTAGGTTAGGGGTAGGGTTAGGGTTAGTGTTAGGGTTTGGTTCAGGGTTAGGGTTAGTGTTAGGATTTAGGGTTAGGGTTAGGGTTAGGGTTAGTGGTTAGGGTTAGGGTTAGGGTTAGGGAAGGATAAGTGTTAGGGTTAGGTTAGGGTTAGGGTTAGAGTTAGGTTTATGTTTAGGGTTAAGGTTAGGTTAGGTTTAGGGTTAGGGTTAGGATTAGGGCTTAGGGTTAGGGTTAGTGTTAGGGTTAGGGGTGAGTGTAAGGATTAGTGTTAGGTTTAGGGTTAGGGTTAGGGTTAAGGTTAGGGTTAGGGTTAAGGGTTAGGGTTAGGGTTAGTGTTAGGGTTAGGGTTAGGGGTTAGGTGTTATGGATAGGGTTAGGGTTAGTGTTAGGTTTAGGGTTAGGTTTTGGGTTAGGTTAAATATTTGGGTTAGTGTTAGGGTTAGTGTTAGGGTTAGGGTTAGTGTTAGAGTTAGGGTTAGGGTTAGGGTTAGGTTAGGGTTAGGGTTAGGGTTAGGGTTAGGGGTTAGGGTTAGGGTTAGGGTTAGGGGTGAGGTTTAGGATTAGGGTTAGGTTTAGTGTTAGGGTTAGGGTTAGGGTTAGGGTTAGTGTTAGGGTTAGGGTTAGGGTTAGGGTTAGGCTTAGAGGGTTATGGTTAGGGTTAGGGTTAGGGTTAGCGTTAGGGTTTAGGATTAGGGTTAGGGTTAGGGTTAGGGTTAGGGTTAGGGGACGGTTTAGGGTCCAGGTGAGTGTACGACAACGGTTTAGGGGGAGCGCACGTGTGAGGGCATGGGTTAGTGTTACCATATGGGTTAGGATTAGGGGACGGTTTAGGGTAAGGCTTCGGGGAAGTGTTAGCGTTAGGGTTTGGGCTAGGGTTAGAGTTAGGGGACGGGGACAGTTTAGGGTCCAAGGGAGGGTACGACAACGTTTTAGGGGGAGCGTACGTGTGAGGGCACGGGTTAGTGTTACGTACGGGTTAGAATTAGGGGACAGGTTAGGGTAAGGCTTCGGGGAAGGTTTAGGGTTAGGGTTCGGGCTAGGGTTACGGTTAGGGGATGGGGACGGTTTAGGGTCCAGGTGAGTGTACGACAACAGTTTAGGGGGAGCGTACGTGTGAGGGCACGGGTTAGTGTTAGCGTATGAGTTAGGATTAGGGGACGGGTTAGGGTAAGGCTTCGGAGAAGGGTTATGGTTAGGGTTTGGGCTAGGTTTAGGGGACGGGGACAGTTTAGGTTCTAGGTGAGGGTACGACAACGGTTTAGGGGGAGCGTACGTGTGAGGGTACTGGTTAGTGTTAGCGTATGGGTTAGGATTACGGGACGGGTTAGGGTAAGGCTTCGGGGAAGGGTTAGGGTTAGGGTTCGGGCTAGGGTTAGGGTTAGGGGACGGGGACGGTTTAGGGTCCAGGTGAGTGTACGACAACGGTTTAGGGGGAGCGTACGTGTGAGGGCACGGGTTAGTGTTAGCGTAAGCATTAGGATTAAGGGACGGGTTAGGGTAAGGGTCAGGGAAGGGTTAGGGTTAGGGTTCGGGCTAGGGTTAGGGTTAAGGGACGGGGACGGTTTAGGGTCCAGGTGAGGGTACGACAACGGTTTAGGGAGAGTGTATGTGTGAGGGCAAGTGTTAGTGTTAGCGTACGTGTTAGGATCAGGGGACAGGTTATGGTAAGGCTTCGGGGAAGCGTTAGGGTTAGCGTTCGGGTTAGGGTTAGGGTTAGGGTTAGGGTTAGTGTTAGCGATAGGGTTAGGGTTAGGTTTAGGGTTAGGGTTAGGTTTAGGATTAGGGTTAGTGGGTTAGGGTTAGGGTTAGGGTTAGGTTTTAGGTTTAGTGTTAGGGTTAAGGGTTAGGGTTAGGGTTAGGGTTAGGGAAGGGATAGGGTTAGGGTTAGGGTTAGGTTTAGGTTAGGGTTAGGGTTAGGTTAGGGTTAGGGTTAGGGTCAGGGGTTAGGTTGAGGGTTAGGGTTAGGGTTAGGGTTAGGGTTAGGGGTTAGGTTTAGGGTTAGGGTTAGTGTTAGGGGTGACGTTTAGGATTAGGTTTAGGTTTAGGGTTAGGGTTAGGGTTAGGGGTTAGGGTTAGGGTTAGGGGTTAGGGTTAGGGTTCGGGTTAGAGAGTTAGTGTTAGGTTTAGTGTTAGGGTTAGGCGTTAGTGTTAGGGTTAGTGTTAGGGCTTAGGGGTTAGGTTTAGGGTTAGTGTTAGGGTTAGGGTTAGGTTTTGGGTTAGGTTTAAGGGTTAGGGTTAGGGTTAGCTTTAGGGTTACGGTTAGGTTTAGGGTTAGAGTTTGGTTTACGGTTAGTGTTAGGGTTATGGTTAGGTTAGGTTAGGGTTAGGGTTAGGGTTAGTGTTAGGGTTAGATTTACAGTTAGGGGATGGGGATGGGGACGGTTTAGGTGACAGGTTAGAGTACGACAACGGTTTAGGGTGAGCGTACATGTGAGGGCATTGTTTAGTGTTAGCGTACGGGTTAGGATGAGGGGACGGGTTAGGGTAAGGCTTCGGGGAAGATTTAGGTTTAGGGTTCGGGCGAGGGTTAGGGTTAGGGTTAGGGTTAGGGGTTGGGGTTAGGGTTAGGGTTAGGGGTTGGGGTTAGGGTTAGGGTTAGGGTTAGAGTTAGGTTTAGGGTTAGCTTTAGAGGGTTAGGGTTAGGTTTAGGTTTAGGGTTAGGGTTAGGGTTAGGGTCAGGGGTTAGGTTTAGGGTTAGTGTCAGTGTTAGGGTTAGGGTTAGAGGGTTAAGGTTAGGGTTAGGGTTAGGGTTAGGGTTATGGTTAGGTTTAGGGTTAGGGGACGGTTTAGGTTCCTGGTGAGTGTACGACAACGGTTTAGGGGGAGCGTACGTGTGAGGGCACGGGTTAGTATTAGCGTACGGGTTAGGATTAGGGGACGGGTTAGGGTAAGGCTTCGGGGAAGGGTTAGGGTTAGGGTTCGGGCTAGGGTTAGGGTTAGGGGATGGGGACGGTTTAGGGTCCAGGTGAGGGTAAGACAACGGTTTACGGGGAGCGTACGTGTGAGGGCATGGGTTAGTGTTAGCGTGCGGGTTAGGATTAGGGGACGGGTTAGGGTAAGGCTTCGGGGAAGGGTCAGGGTTAGGGTTAGGGTCAGGGTTTAGGGTTATGGTAAGGGTTAGTGTTAGCGTTAGGGTTAGGGTTAGGTTTACGGTTAGGGTTAGAGGGTTAGGGTCAGGGTTAGGGTTAGGGTTAGGGTTAGCGTTAAGGTTTAGGATTAGGGTTAGTGTTAGGGTTAGGGTTAGGGTTAGGGTTAGGGTTAGGGGACAGGGACGGGGACAGGGACAGTTTAGGGTCCAGGTGTGTGTACGACAACGGTTTAGGGGGAGCGCACGTGTGAGGGCATGTGTTAGTGTTAGCGTATGGGTTAGGATTAGGGGACGGTTTAGGGTAAGGCTTCAGGGAAGGGTTAGGGTTACGGTTCGGGCTAGGGTTAGGGTTAGGGGACGGGGATGGTTTAGGGTCCAGTGGAGGGTACGACAATGGTTTAGGGGGCACGTACGTGTGAGGGCACGGGTTAATGTTAGCGTACAGGTTAGGATTAGGGGACGGGTTAGGGTAAGGCTTCGGGGAAGGTTTAGGGTTAGGGTTCGGGCTCAGGTTATGGTTAGGGGACGGGGATGGTTTAGGGTCCTGGTGAGGGTAAGACAACGGTTTAGGGGGAGCGTACGTGTGAGGGCACGGGTTAGTGTTAGCGTACAGGTTAGGATTAGGGGACGGGTTAGGGTAAGGCTTCGGGGGAGTGTTAGCGTTAGGGTTCGGGTTAGGGTTAGCGTTAGGGGACGGGGACGATTTAGGGTCCAGGTGAGGGTACGACAACGGTTTAGGGGGAGCGTACGTGTGAGGGCATGGGTTAGTGTTAGCGTACGGGTTAGGATTAGGGGACGGGTTAGGGTAAGGCTTCAGGGAAGGGTTAGGTTAGGCTTCGGGTTAGGGTTAGTGTTAGGGGATGGGTTAGGGTTAGGGTTAGGGTTAGCGTTACGGTTAGAGGGTTAGGGTTAGGGTTAGGGTTAGGGTTAGGGTTAGGTTTAGTGTTAGGTTTATGGTTAGGGTTAGGGTTAGGTTTACAGTGTTAGGGTTAGGGTTAGGGTTAGGGTTTGAGTTAGGGTTAGGGTTAGGGTTAGAGGGTTAAGGTTAGGGTTAGGGTTAGGTTTAGTGTTAGGTTTATGGTTAGGGTTAGGGTTAGGGTTAGGTTTACAGTGTTAGGGTTAGGGTTAGGGTTAGGGTTAGGGTTAGGGTTTGGTATAGGGTTAGTGTTAGTGTTAGGGTTAGGGTTAGGGTTAGGGTTAGCGTTTAGGGTTATCGTTAGGGTTAGGGTTAGGGGTTAGTGTTAGGGTTAGGTTTATGTAAGGGTTACAGTTAGGGTTAGGGTTAGGGTTAGGTTAGGGTTAGGGTTAGTGTTAGGGTTAGAGGGTTAGGGTTAAGCTTAGGGTTGGGTTAGGGTTAGGGTTAGGGTTAGGGTTTAGGGTTAGGGTTAGTGTTAGGGTTAGTGGTTAGGGTTAGGGTTAGGGTTAGGGAAGGGTTAGGGTTAGGGTTAGGGTTAGAGTTAGCGTTAGAGTTAGGGTTAGGTTAGGGTTAGGATTAGGGTTAGGTTTAGGGTTAGGGTTAGGGTTAGGGGTTAGGGTTAGGGTTAGGGTAGAGGTTAGGGTTAGGGTTTGGTTTAGAGAGTTAAGGTTAGGGTTAGAGTTAGGGTTTGGGTTAGGGTTAAGGTTAGGGTTAGTGTTAATGTTAGGGTTAGGGTTAGGTTTTGGGTTAGGTTTAAGGGTTAGTGTTAGGGTTAGGGTTAGGTTTAGGGTTACGGTTAGGTTTTGGGTTAGGGTTTGGGTTAGGGTTAGTGTTAGGGTTAGGGTTAGGGTTAGGTTAGGTTTAGAGCTTAGGGTTAGGGGACTGTGATCGGGACGGTTTAGGTGACAAGTTAGGGTACGACAATGGTTTAGGGTGAGCGTACTTGTGAGGGCATGGGTTAGTATTAGCGTACGGGTTAGGATTAGGGGACGGGTCAGGGTAACGCTTCGGGGAAGGGTTAGGGTTAGGTTTTCGGCTAGGGTTAGGCTTAGGGGACGGGGATGGTTTAGGGTCCAGGTGAGTGTACGACAACGGTTTAGGGGGAGCGTACGTGTGATGGCACGGGTTAGTGTTAGCGTACGGATTAGGATTAGGGGACGGGTTAGGGTAAGGCTTCGGGGAAGGTTTAGGGTTTGGCTTCGGGCTAGGGTTAGTATTAGGGGACGGGGACGGTTTAGGGTCCAGGTGAGGGTACGACAATGGTTTAGTGTGACCATACGTGTGAGAGCACGGGTTAGTGTTAGCGTAAATGTTAGGATTAAGGGATGGGTTAGGGTAAGGCTTCGGGGAAGGGGTAGGGTTAGTGTTCGGGCTAGGTATAGGGTTAGGGGACGGGGACTGTTTAGGGTCCAGGTGAGGGTACGACAACAATTTAGGGTGAGCGTACGTGTGAGGGCACGGGTTAGTGTTAGCGTACGGGTTAGGATTAGGGGACGGGTTAGGGTAAAGCTTCGGGAAAGGTTACGTTTAGGGTTAGAGTTAGGTTTAGGGTTGGGATTAGGATTAGGGTTAGGGTTAGGGTCAGGGGTTAGTGTTAGGGTTAGGGTTAGGGTTAGAGGGTTAAGGTTAAGGTTAGGGTTATGGTTAGGGTTTAGGGTTAGCGTTAGGGTTAGTGTTAGGGGTTAGTGCTAGGGTTGGGTTTATGTAAGGGTTACGGTTAGGGTTAGGGTTAGGTTTAGGTTAGGGTTAGGGTTAGAGGGTTAGGGTTAGGCTTAGGGTTTGGGTTAGGGTTAGGGTTAGGGTTTAGGGTTAGGGTTAGGGTTAGGTTTAGTGGTTAGGGTTAGGTTTTGGTTTAGGTTTAGGGTTAGGGTTAGGGTTAGGGTTAGGGTTAGGGGTTAGGGTTAGGGTTAGGGTTAGGGTTAGGGTTGGGGTTAGGGTTAGGTTAGGTTTAGGGGTTAGGGTTAGGGTTAGGTTTACAGTTAGGGGATGGGGATGGGGATGGTTTAGGTGACAGGTTAGAGTACGACAACAGTTTAGGGTGAGCGTACATGTGAGGGCATTGTTTAGTGTTAGCGTACGGGTTAGGATGAGGGGACGGGTTAGGGTAAGGCTTCGGGGAAGATTTAGGTTTAGGGTTCGGGCGAGGGTTACGGTTAGGGGACGGGGACGTTTTCGGGTACAGATGAGGGTACGACAACGGTTTAGGGGAGCGTACGTGTGAGGGCACGGGTTAGTGTTAGCGTACGGGTTAGGATTAGTGGACGGGTTAGGGTAAGGCTTCGGGGAAGGGTTAGGATTAGGGTTAGGATTAGGATTAGGTTTGGGGTTAGGATTAGGGTTATGGTTAGAGGGTTAGGTTTCGGGTTAGGGTTAAGTTTAGGTTTAGGGGTTAGGATTAGGGTTAG